>NC_000076.6:14003042-14010542 GCF_000001635.26 Mus musculus
TGTTGTCCATTTGCATGTGTGATTAACACACTTGAAGAGTTTGGTTTGCTTAAGAGTTTATCCAGTTTTAATTAGGTACACATGTACAGTATGACATATGGTAGCAAAACTATGTGTCATGATAAACTATACTCTGTTTGTATAGGATCGACTGTTTCAAAGAATATTGGCCAGGAGTTTTGCAGAATAAAGTTATGGTTTGGGGTATAGGATACTATATTTTGTTAGGGGGTGTCCTATTGTCATGTTTGTACTCTGGTGACATCAACCCTGATTACTTGGTTGAAACAGAAGCTGCCAGACTTTTTTTTTTTTTAAGATTTATTCATTTGTTATATGTAAGTACACTGTAGCTGTCTTCAGACACTCCAGAAGAGGGTGTCAGATCTCATTACAGATGGTTGTGAGCCACCATGTGGTTGCTGGGATTTGAACTCAGGACCTTCAGAAGAGCAGTCAGTGCTCTTAACCACTGAGCCATCTCTCCAGTCCCACTGCCAGATTTTTTAACTATAAAATTACTACATTTTTTTTCTTCAAAGGTTTCTCTCCTGCCAAGTGTGTATTTGCAGGGGTGGATCTTTATCAGCATATTTTGTTGGTTGATTGATTTCAGTCTGGTCTTAGAGATGTCTATTATACTCTTTGGGTTGTGATCCAATGTTATCACTATTCATTTTACTACTCCTTAAGTATTTCCCTCCCTCCCTCCCTCCCTCCCTCCCTCCCTCCCTCCCTCCACCTCTTTCCTTCCTTCTTCCTCCTTCCTTCCATCCCTCCCTCCCTCTGTCTGTTTCTTTCACACGAGGTTTCTGTGTCCTCTCTCTGGCCTGGAACTCTGTATGTAGTCCAGATTGCTCTTGAACTCACAGAGACCCTCCTGCCTTTGCCTCCCAGGTGCTGGGATTAAAGGCATGCATTCATCACCGTGCCTGGCGTCTTGCGTTATTTTCTGACTTTTATGTTGTTGAGCACTAAGGGGCTCCACGTGGCTTGGCACAGCAGATGTTACATACACACTGGTTCTCCTTCTCCTATGTGTCTATATGCTCTTACAGATCAAACCTGTAGATTGAATATTTCAGCTGTTTTTACAATCACATTTTAATGTATGCTCTGTAGATGGAAGAGTTGTAATACGAAACTTCTTGTCAGCAGATTGGTGAATTCACCTGAGAAATTGAGATTCAAGATTATGAGAAGTTGTGACTAGGACCAGAAGCAGGTATCCAGGTAGGAAATGCAATCTCCCTTTTCTTAACCCCTTTGAGCTTCTTTTTGCAAAAGTTCAGATGCTATGCCTAAAAAGGAGCTATGGTTAGAGGTACAGTTTGTGCAAGGAGATCACTGTGTTTTTTTCAGATTCTGTTACTTAGCTTTCAAACTGCAGGATAGTAGCTGAGCTTTGAAACAAGGTCCTAAAGGAACTTATAGGCATGTACGTATATTTGGAAATGTATTCTAAACATGATTTTGATTGTTGAAACATACTTGAAAAGCCATTATCGCAATATAATAATATTTAGATTTATCGTGCCAGAGTTCACACATACCAGTTACAAGATGTTTGGTATGTATCTCACTATACTTATTAAATACGGATTTATTTGTATTTACATTTCTCACAAGCTTCCCTGGATACTGTTCCATCATAAACACCTACTAGAAGGGGCAGGGCTGAGGGAAGCTTATGTACCACATAGGCGCTCAAGTATTGGTATATGAATGTTAGAAAAGCAAGAATAGGTTCATTAGGTGCTTTTATGGCATCGAACTGTGAAGTTAAGAAGCATCAAGTCAAGAGGAAAGTTGAGATGCAGGAGCAGTTATCACCACACTGACTCTTACCTCTGCTGTAGATGTATAATAGCGGGATGTTGCTCTAAACTACAGAGGCTTCAGCTCCATGGCAACATCTCGTCTGTCAGAAGGGATGTGTACACAAGTGCATTCAAAGCATGGTGCTCAGGGCAAAGAAAGCTGAGGACTCTGAGTCCTGCTCACATTGTGTGTGTGTGTGTGTGTGTGTGTGTCTGTGTGTCTGTGTGTGTGGTGTATAATAAAACAGACAGAAAGGGCTGTAAAATGTTTTAAAAATTGAGCAGCAGTTCTACCAAAATCTAGAATGTGCTCAGCATTCTAAGGGCACTCTCTTCCCCCTGTTTACCCTCTATAGAACCCAAGAGTAGCTACATCCTGGCTTTTCACGCTGCCTGTCTTGGTTCTCTCTGTTCCTATAATTGATAGCTATGAGATCATATGTTCTGCTTTTGTGTGTGTCTGTCTTATTTCACTCAGTATATGCTAATGAGATTAATTTATACTGTGTGTATCAGTCATTTGTTCCCATGACAGTGCTGAATTCCATTGTATGAATATCCTTTAGACATTTTACCATCCATGAATTTGGGTTCTTTGTACAATGACCAGGACTTCTGTGTACACCATTATTCACATCTGTAGGGTATAGCCCAGGGGTGGGGTTACTGCTTCAAGAACTCCTGTATCAATTCTAGTATCTCCTTCCACTTGCCTTTTTAAAAGGGGAGAGCAGCTTCCCTCCTTTTGGCAATGCATGTAGGATCCAGTTGCCCCTCTCTGGCATAATACTTCTGGCCATCTACTGATTACATATAATGTGTGGTCTTTGAGACTTTCATTTGTCTTGTGCTTTATGAAGTTGAGCCCTCTTCACACTTATTTTACTGTTGGCTGCTCTGTTTTATAATGAGCCCACTGAAGTATTTGTCACTTTTCCTATTGGTCTTCCATTTAAAAAAGCACCACTGTTAAATGAGAGAAGTATTATGGAAGACCTGCCAAGCACTGGAATTATGGTGGCACAGCAGCTATGCCTTATGCCCTGTTGATTGGGATTTTGAATGATTGGCTATGCATAGGAGAGTTAAGATGCTAGGCAGTGGGAGAGCTGGGCGCGGGAAAATACTTATACATAGACATGAGCCTTTTTATACATGCTGACAAGAGGGGCGGTCATCAAAGAGGGTCAGTTAGGCAGTAAGGGAAATGTGAGCGCCAGTTAAGCAGAGTCCTGGAATGGCCACCGTGCTTTGATCTTAGAGCCAGACGCTGCGCTATTGTACTTATGGTCAAACTCGATGAAAAACATAGATTGGGAGGGTAATAAAATAATTAAGAATTCAAGACCTTGTAAATGTCCCTTCACAGTTCTTTGTAAAATGGAAATACCAGTGGATGCTAGATGGACATAAAATGACTTAATGACAACCGATGAAAAGTAGCACCGAGGCTGTGAGCTTGTATGTGGCGAAAATAAAGTGTAGCCAATGACAAGGTTAATGGGCCATAAAGCCAAAGTTTTCATTATCAAAAACAAAATGTAACCATATTTTCATTTTCTTTCAACAACTTGTTCACTTGTTACAGGATGAGTGTTCTCCATGGAATAAGATAGTTGTCAACAATTCAATTAGGTTGCTTTATATACTCTAGAATATTGAACTGCAACTGGCCAGGCCACCGCCAGTTTCTATGAGTGTAAGTCTGTTGCTGGGCTATTGGGAAGATTCAGTGAGGCCTGAGGGCAATGTCTGATATTCAGTCCGTGGGGACAGGGCATAAGAACAGTTACGAACACATACTCTGAATGTCACCAAGCTCAAACCACTACCCACTACTCACCAGCTGTACCCCAGGGAAAGTTAACTTCAGTCAGTTTTGTCCTCTGTAAAGTAATTGAAGTGCCAGTGCCTGCTTAGACTTGTTCCCAAGATAACCTAGTATGAGTAAAATCCTTGGGATAGCACAGAGTGCAGTGTGGACACTCAATGTTATCCTGAAACATACCTTATATTGTGATAGCCTCTGTTAAAAGCACATACAATTTTAAATAGACTATTTAAAGATGGAGTGTGTGTGTGTGTGTGTGTAATGTAATTTTATTAAGTTATAGTTCTTTGGAGCTTTAGTCAGTTCAAATCTCTACCCACTTATGCTTTCGTGTGTTGACTGTGCTCTGGGCTGTCATGATGCTTAAGACATGGCTTCTTCTCTCCTGAAGCCTCTCTCAAGTTTTGGATCGGATGGGATCCTATCAGTGTGTTTTCATCTGGGTAATAATACTTGGGCTGTGCTGAGGAATAGCTGAGAAGTAGCACATTACACCAGAAAGAATACTGCTGCCCTGTCCACAGTTACAGGTAATAAAATGGATGGGGCAGATAAGTAGCTATCAGAAAATCCGGCATTCAAGGGACGATGCCAGTACCGATTATTTGGATGGTATGCAACTTATCCAATACAGAGCTGATTTCCTCACCTGAGAAACAGCTCGCTGCCGTCTTCCTGAGTCGTCAGGAAGATTAAATCAATAAATGTTTGCAAAGATGCTTTATGACCTATAAGATGCTGTGCATCTGTGCAGATTGGCATGATTTATATGATCTTCCGTCTGCATTGCTGAAGATTGATGGCTCGGCCATGAATACTTATTTATAATAATGTAATTTTAATAGGATTACAGAAAACCTTATTCTCTGCAGAGTAACCGCCAGTCTGATAATGGATGGTTAACTTCCTGCAGAGATTATACCAAAAGGATACAAGGAAGACCATGGCTGGAAGGTGGAGCTTGGGAAGGGCTGAGCTAAGGGCACAGTTAGCTGGGGTAGAGTACAAGGGGGCCTGGGGGTCACTCTGCATCTCCCTTTTCATAGCCCTTCCTCCATTCATTCTCCAACAGAGAGGATGGAACTGAGAGCTCAGACTTTGATATCAGACCCAAGTTAAGATCTCTGCTCTACACTGTTCTAGATGGGACTTAACCGACACCTCTGGGCTTCAGTTCTCTCATCTCCAGAGGAGAGTCAGGTACTTGCCTGACAAAGTTCTCAGTGTGAGAGATGACACTGTAAAAGTTCCTCAAGAAGTAACTGGTTTCCTGGTATTTTCACATGGTCAGAGCTCAAGATCAACTGAATCCCACACCTGCTGAGTGGGAATATGGAGAGCCCTGGTATCAGGAAGACGTTCACTAAGGGGCATCTATATGCCAGGCTCCAGGCCAAAACATCTCACGTATATTGATCTCACGGGGTCTCTAAAAGAAGTTGATGCCCTTTGGTGCCAGTCATTCCCACTGAACTTCCATCTGTAGAGTCCCCTTGGGTAAGGCCACCAGCAGGTTTATAATCCTTGCAATTTATGACTTGATCTTTTCCCCGTATTCCTGGATTATTCCTACGTCCCTCTGGTCAGTGTAGGGATATGGGCAAGGAGAAGGAACGGATTGGTTGTTTCACGAGAATTGTTTGTCTGAGTGGGTGTCTCCTGTTGGAATCAGCACTATTTCTGTTGAGAGAGCAGTGGAAGAGATCTGCACTCATCGGCTACCTGACTTCTTTTCTTTTGAAATAATACTTTAACTTTATTACTTGGAAAAAGCATACATTTACACAATGTGTCTTAATCGTATATATCCCACTTCATCCCTCCAGCCCATCTCAAGCCTCTTTCTAACATGTCTCCATCCCAACGTAATACACCCTTAATGAACAACAGACAACAGACAAGCCACTGAACCCATTAGTGCTGTCCAAGTGTGGAGTTATTCACTGACTGGGGCATGGATAGTGTTAGCAACAGCCACCTCCCAACTAAAGAACAGCCACTCTCCAGTCACCACCTGCCACAGCTTCTGTGGTAGTTAGCACTCTCTTACTGTCATAAAGGATACAAGGGCCAGCTTATGGAGGACAGGCATTTTTGTTTATTTGTTTGTTTGTTTTTATATTATACTTCCAGGTCATAATACATCATCCAGACAAGTCAGGGCAGGAACTCAAGGTTGGTACTTGGGGGAAATAGAGCAGAGACCATGGAGGAACATTGCTTATTTGTTCAGCTTGCTTTCTCACAGCACCCAGGTACACTTGCCCAGAGGCAGCACCAAGAACAGTGAGCAGGGCCTTCTCACATCAAGCATTAATCGAAAAAAATACCCCCCACACACGTACACAGTACATATACCATGTTTACAGACAATCTGATGGAGACAAGTCCCTAATTTAGGTTCCTTCCTCCCAGGTGACTCTATCTGTGTCAAGTTGATAAAACAAAACAAAACAAACTTCTCTCTCTCACAAAAACCAAAAACCCAAAACCAAAAACAAACAAACAAACAACCAAACAAAAAAATAGCACATGTTCAGTAGGGGTGGTGCCTGGGAAGCCACTCCTTACTCCATGCTGGAAACTTTCAGTGATTTGATCTGTTGCAGGTCCTGTATAGGTAACTGTGGCTGCTGTGTTCATGTGTGTAACAGCCATGTCGTGCAAGTTTGATTGAGCGTGTTATGAACTCTCACTGAACTTTGCTTTTTTTGTGCAATGCAATAATTATACTTGTTATATTGTGGAGCCAATCCTGGCCTGGGTTCTAGCTCTAATCTCTGCTCCCTTTTCCCTGTGTAAGTAGTAGGCTTTCATTGAGGCCAAAGCCTTGTGTAGAGCTTGCCATCCGTTTACATTTTAAGCCAATAGAATTCCTTGCTATTTAACATTTTTACATTTTAAAACAGGGATGCTTCCCCATAAGATGACTAATTGATCCCTTTGAGAGGACATGAGGACATTCACTGTATACCTTCCCATTTATCTGCGCTTTGGTTTTATGTACTGCTTTTACCGAGAAAGGGCTTATCCCATCTGTCTTGCCATTATTTTGCATCCCCTGTCCAGATATGTGTACTCAGAACACAGTCCCTTTAAGAACCAAAAGCCATCAGCAAAAATAACCTAGAGCATCTCGGGTTACTGCCAGACTCCAAAGACTCTTCAAGGGGTCAGGTTGCTCATGTCCGGTCTCCACTGTAGGGATGCAGGGAGAGCATTCTCTGTGCCAACAGAGGCACTCTGTGTTGATTTGTGCTCATGTGTCCCACCATTTGCCAAGGGGACCTCAACTGGACTTGTCTTCCCTTGGACTTGCCTCCTCCCTCACTGTGGAAGACTTCCAGAGTGGGTTACTTAAGTTGCTTTGGGTTAATTGTGGCCCTGTTCTAGGACCTGAGCATAAGAACCAATCTTTCCTGTAATCTGGGGTTTTGTACTAGTTCATTGACCACAGAAATGAAAGTAGTCAAAGCTCACCAACACAAGGGTCAGCCATGTGGAAGGGAAGGTGAAGGTGCTAGATTAGAAGAAGAGGTCACATGAGGACACACCCTTGTCCCTGGGCCCCAGAACCTGTCTTCACATGGTCTTTCTTCTAGAGGATTGATTTTACTGGCTGGGCACAGTCAAGAGATCCAAGAATAGAATACGTTCTAACTCTCCATAAAGACCAACCAACCAACCACCCACCCACCCACCCAACCACCCAACCACCCAACCAACCAACCAACCAACCAACCACCCAACCAACCACCCACCCACCCAACCAACCAACTAACCACCCACCCACCCACCCAACCAACCAACCAACCAACCAACCACCCAACAGAATGGACTTCTTTATTG